>NW_026991722.1:45682705-45685205 GCF_029215605.1 Mirounga angustirostris | reverse complement strand
AAAACAAAACACCAAATAATAATAATTAATAAGTGGTGAGCTACTCTGAATAACTTCATTCTGCTCACCTCACATGGAATCCAAATTAGAAACCACTACTGCATCGAAGACTTGCTCTCAATAGTAGTTAAGCTTCTTTGAATGGATTCCCTATTGTATAAAAAGTGTGCCAGTCTTCGACTGCCAAAATCAATTAGTCACATTCATTATGCCTCTATTTATTAACGTGGTACACTTTATAATGCTCGTGCTGATGGAACAAAAGAAAGTTATGAAATACCAAATATGTGTTATGATTAAAATCAGAGCAAGAAGAGTAATGATATTTAAGTCTCTAACTGGTTACAAAGCCACTGTAAAGATTAGATCAGTGATGACAGATTTATAATCTTTTCCCAAAACGTAATCCTTATAGCTCAGATTTTGCAATAGAAAAAGTATGCAATTGGTTACAGGTTATTGGCTCCAACCGTTCTATTCATGAGAATATTGTGTTTCTGTCTCCCGAAATCTAAATACACAATATAATCTTAGCAGATGCAATTTTAATCTGCATTGCACTGTTATAATAAAACGGGGCAACAGAAGGCTCTTTACTGATACAGGGTTCAGAGTTAATTCAATGATGCTAAGAATGACTGGTATTAAAAATCAGCAAATAATTAAAAACCTCCACGTGAAAATGAATGAAGAACAATGTCGGCATTCTGGCAGGGTAGAATTTGATGGAATTTACTGTCAAGCTGCTACCCCTAAACTTTCCACATGAAACAAAAACTATAATTTGTCTCCCTGTAATAAATAGTGTTACATTCTTTATTTTCCCTCAAGTATTGCAGCACAGAAGTTGAAATACACCATATCATATGATTCCTGCAGTTCCCTCTTTTTTTTTTTTTTTTGGAAGGGGTGGGGGTGCAAGGTGAAGGGTACATGCATTATTTGTTTTAGTAGGAAAGATTATTAATTGCTTCTTGGTATTAAAACTCAAATTTAGAGAGTGATAATGTAGATACAGCAGAACTGGTAAAGTTTGAGGGGAAAACCACACACCCATTAAGGCCTGAAATCATAACAGACACTCAGCAAATGCATTTGCCATGCCTCCTAGGATTGCTTGAAAATGCTGCTTGTGGCTCTACCCCAGTGGTCCCTCCTTTCCAAAACTTCATCTAGCTCCCAGAGCCTATTTCCACTGCTGACTTTGGCAAGCTATTCTATATTCCATCCACTGTGTTTAAAGAACCTTCCCTTCAAATTGCTCAAATGTGACAGTCCAGTCCAGTCCCTCCATTTCAGTCATGACCTCTATGCTTTCAAATTAGTTTCTACTTCAAAAAGCTTACTGGCATCAAACTGATTTCCTTTTAGGAATATTATTCCCTTCTACTAAATCCCCACTTAGCTTCTCTTTCCCCTGAGCTAAACAGACCTGATTTATCAGTCTTCAAATTGCATTCTTAAAGCACTTTTTAGTACCTAAGCACCCAGGTACTGGGGTGATAGACATTACTAAATGCGTCTTAGAGGAGATAAGACATGAAAGAGAATGTGTAAGAAAGCTGACATGCTAAACAAAAATTTCAAATATAAATGGAAAGAGGGTTCCTTTATGTCCACTTCTGTTTTAGTAGCAGCACATCCCGTTTACCCCTAATCTTCCCTAGAGCCTCAACTATCTTTTCTGGGTGACTCAGTCATCGGAACCGAGTTTGGCACGTGGATCACAAAGCTGACTCGAGGACGCAGCACGAACTATCCATTCTTACACAGAAAACCCACCACTATGAAGCAGACAGCCTGCTAAAGTTTGTGTGAATAAAAATCCTTACATTCTTTTAAGCCATGTAGCTGAAATACGCGAAGGGGTTTTTACAAAAATCTTGTCTCAAAATATTCCACGCTCTTTCCCGAATTTACAGGACTCACTAACTTAGCAATAATGCATTAGATTGCCAGCAAGAATGATAAACCTGAGCGAGTCCTAGAGTGATGCTGTGGGATATATATTCAATTTTTATTAAAATATGTACATTCCCACAGCTTGATTTCTTCCAGGCCCAGGGCTAGTGGGCCTGTGCTAATTTACATGGCTGATGGAACTCATAGGTTAATCAGGGGATAGGTGCTGGCGTGATGAGCCCCCGAGGAGGCTGGTGTGCAGTCACTTCCTGATTATCTTCACACGTTATTTGAACTGTGCATAATACCTCTGACCTGGACACCTTTTCCCCATCACACATTCCATCCCGAGCCTGGCTCTCTCCAATCCCTGCTAAATCCCTCTGCAGCCAACCTTTCTCAAGGCCTCCTTCTGTTAGGGAATGAACTCAGGGAAAAGGTTTCCTTGTTACCTGACCATCTTCGCACAACCACTCCTGGTACCCTTCTCACGTTGGGCTGGAGGAACGCTAAATGGAGCTTTGGTGTGTGACAATATGTGGATGTTTTTATAGATCTCATTTGTATAAAGTGTTTCAGATTATCCATGCTTCCTAGC